>NC_132895.1:6398729-6446229 GCF_030463535.1 Salminus brasiliensis | reverse complement strand
TTGGGTGGGCTTGATGTCTTTCCTCTGTGAGGTACCACTTGGAGCCCGGTTTGACAGTTGGGGATGGATACGCTGCAAGGATGTTGCTGTAATTGCATCTGGTTGCATCATGAAAAAGTAATAATTCACTGTCAAGGACGTCAAGGTGTCAGCGTTCAGCAGAACTGATAAGTTGTCAGCGGCAGAGAGAGTTTAAGCCTCGTTCCAAAGCCAAGCCCTGGAGAGCTGGAGGAAATAAAGGGGGAGATGTTCAGATGAGGAAAACGGGTTCATTACTTACCTCTTAATCTGCTGCACCTTAGATCTGCAGATTGAACCACCTTTGGAGTAAATTCCCATCAGCAGCATTATTCTCCCGCAGCAGGTTCAGCTCTGCTTTGGGTAAACACACATCGAGCTTGAGCTGAATATTTCAGAAGAACTGAAGATACGAGATGTATCCTTTCTTAAGATTATGTACACAGGTGGAGCCATGGAAGTATAGAAGGTCTCAAGCATGTACCAGCAGGAGTGTCTGGCGATGTGGTTGCAAGATAGCAAACAAGCTTCTTGGTCCTGAAGCTCCACTTGTGACTTCATCAGGTGGTTCTTGCAGATCCAGCACACCCTGCTTGGTGTGTATTGTCGATACGGCGGTATCTGAGACCAACACATCTGATAACACCTCAAATTTCCTTTGACATTTTCGCATGAGTAAATTTCAGGCAGCTGGCTACCGCCTCCTTCTGCGCATCATCTGCTCGCCGTTCTGCACTTTAGCTGCAGGTTTTTCACTCGGTCTCTGCTGAGGAACGTAGACCAGCAGGCTCAAAGCAGCCTCATCCTTTAGCTAAACAGACACCGCATGAGGTGGGAGCGCCGCAAGAAGCAAACGGCTGCCGTTCAACAAAGATTACGTGGGCCCAAAAGCCCAGGGATTGATCCTATTGTATTTTAATGAAGTGCTTATGGACCCGCTTACAAATGCAAAGAGAAGGGGAATGGACTGGCAAGTTACGGCAGGACTGACTCCTCACAATGAAGAAGGGAAGGTTCTTAGGGGTTCTTAGGGGGGGCTTTCTTTCAGTTCCCAGAGTTTTAGAAGCTCTAATCAGCTCTTCTGTCATGATCTCCAAGACTGTCCATTTTCTTCCCACCGTTTTTGTTGTCCTTCTCTTGCCTTTCACTCCATTTTCTCACACTTTACTCTCTTTCATTAGCTTGTGTACATATCGGATTGTGTGGCGCGTGAAGATTAGCTGACCTTGCGGTCACTGGGCTGACCTTGTGCTACAAAGCAGACACACACAGCCACACAAAAGCATGCAAAGCGAGAACACACACTGAAAAACGCAGAAATGCAGCAGTGCCACCAACAAACAAGCCAAGCCCTCTCTCCGAGCCTTCTCCCGGGCAAACATTGGAGCTTCATTTGTGTCTTTGTGATGGAGCTTTCTGCTGCCCCTGTGTGGCAGAGTTCATCCATGGCCCTGGAGCGACGCACAAAGGCCTCAGTGTCCCAGCGGCGCTGCTTCTCCTGGTCTGAATGCACAGCCAGTCCACGTATCCCACGAGGCCCGGCTGTAATTAAGCACATGTGCTCGTTAGCAGCCTGTCCTTCTCTCCGTTCACTCACCTTTGCCTATATCACTCTATCTCTGCGCTCTGCCTCCGTAACCCCCCCTCCCTCTCTCTGTGGTTTGTCAGATGAAGTGATTGCCTCCCTCTCCCACCCCCTCAGTGGCATTTAGCTATTCTCATTTGCATGTACATGCCCTCGCTGTGCGGCCGGCGAGCCGCTGAGATTGATCAACAACGCAGCGGCATGTTTTATTACATGTCAGTCGGAGGCAGAAACCAGGCGCAGTGGGCATACACACACTTACGCATACACACACACACACGCACACACACACACATACGCAGACACCACACATATGTTCACAAGAGGACATGTATGAATTGGGTGCATGTACTTGTACATCTACACACACATATACAAACATATAGACTGTACATACAATTATATATGCTCTTAAAAAGGGAGGGGGGGTCTTTGAGGGATCTTAAGTAAAGTCAGTGAAAGGTATAAGTCATTTGGACGTTTCAATGGTTCCTTTCCTTTGTGCAAAATCAATTGCAGATGTAGCACCAAAAAGCATTCTGCTTTTGAGTCTATATTTCTATATAGAACCTTTTTTTAGTATATACACTATTTGGACAAAAGTATTGGGACACATGCTCATTCATTGTTTCTTCTGAAATCAAGGACATTAAAAAAGGAGTTTGTTGGAGTAACTGTCTCTATTATCCAGGGAAGAAGACCTTCTACTAGATTTTGGAGGAGCATTGCTGTGAGGCTTTGATTGCATTTAGTGACAAGAGCATTACTGAGGTCAGGATGTTGAATCCTCATCCCCAACTCCCCAGCTCCATCCATCATTCCAGAGAACACAGTTCCACTGCTCCACAGCTCAATACGGTGGGGGGGGGGGGTTATACCCCTCTAGCCCATGCCTGGCATTAGGCATGGTGCCAATAAGTTCATATTAATCTGCTCCAGAGAGTCCTATTCTATTGGCATTCATTTTCAATAGGGACTAGGCAAGTTGTATGCATGCATTTGCTCAGGGGTGCAACTTAAAGCTGATTGAATTAATTTAGAAGGGGTGTCCACAAACATTTGTTTGTTTTCCAAGTCAAGTGAAACGACCCAACTGCAACTTTGGAACCCATGCTAACTGGACAGCTGAACACGCTTGGAGGAAAACCCTAACTGCCATTTCTGTTATGTCAGCTAACAGACGCCTACACTGGCAAGTATCATGCTGCGGGATGGGGAAGAAGGAGGGTCATCCTGCCCACTCAGAGAGAGCGAGGCCAATTATGCTCTCTGGGACTTCGAACCTGTGATCTTGCAATGATTAGGCCAAGGCTTAGAGAATTCATACAACTGTGAATCTACAGACGCAACGCCCTCAGCTTTGTTCATCTCTAAGAACTCTTATGTTAGATGTAACCATGGCCTTCTAAGTACTAGAAACATCACTCAACATGACTGTATGTGCGAATCTCTGTGAGCTTACACTCTTTACCAACACAGGGAAATACGTACCATCATGCATACCTCCTCTTGCCTGTTCTGTAAGGCCAAATGCATCTCTGGCATGCAGTTCATCACACTCACCACACGTTAAGTCAATCGAAGACTGTGGATAAATCAACAACTGGTGCCTGGAGATGACTGAGCACTGTGCAGTATTTAGTCAGTCCATTTTTTTCGTGAGGAAACAGTTTATGAGGACTTTGGCAGAGCCCGGTCTAGGCTGATGGATATTAATATGCACAAACGGAGGATGCAGAACAAAATGCTGATAATGAAGTGGGGAGGTTTTGGGGGTGTGTGGAGCTTAAGAGCAGCCACAGGGGAGTCAGCACATGGTTAGCCATATGCCTCTGAGCAGAGAGCAACCTCCTCTAGGGAAGCAAGGCAAGCCTTCTCTCTCACTTACTCTAATCAAACCCTCTCTCCCTCTCCCTCTCTCTCTCTCTCTCTCTCTCTCTCTCTCCCTCTCCCTCCCTCTCCCTCCCTCTCTCTCTCTCTCTCTCTCTCCCTCTCTCTCTCTCTCTCTCTCTCTCTCTCTCTCTCTCTTGTTCACTCTGTCCATTTCTTAAGCTTTCCCTTCTATCCTCCTACCTACCTTTTTTTTTATCTCTCTCTCTCTTGTTGACCCCTGTAGCAGCATTCATCTCCCCAGGAACCCACTCCTACTGTCCTCCTGAGCTTGCCTCAGCTGCTTCTCAGTGTCTTTTACAGTGAATAGAGATGAGCTACTTCAGAGAGATAGAGGAGACTGCTAAGATGCTAATATGCTAACTGTAGCCTTTTTTGATACTCCCCTTTCTCTCTCTCTCTCTCCCTATATATATATATATATATATATATATATATATATATATATATATATACCCCACACACACATATATATATTGATTTTGAATTTACTCAGAATGAGGTAAAGAAAAAACACTGGTTGGAGCTGACAGAAAGGCTACTGTACCTCAGGCAGAAAAGCATCTCAGAATACACACTGGCTCACCCACACTGGATAGTTACAAACTGGAAAAGCATAGCCTGATCTCAATTTCTGCTGAGGAACACAGGTGGTAGGGTCAAAATTTGGCACCAACAGCATGAACCCATGGACCCAACCTGATTGTGTCAACAGTCCAGGCTGGAGGAGTTAAGGTAATAATGTTGGGAACGTCAATTCTTCTAAATAGTAATCAATCCTCACTAGAATGCTATTGGCTATAGGCTATTTGAGTATCATTGCTGACCATGTGCATCCCCTCAGGACTACAGTTTACCCATCTTCTAATGGCTACATCCAGCATGATAATACACCATGTCACAAAGCAAAAAGCAATGAGTTCTGTGTTTTTGAGTGGCTTTCCCAGTCCAGTGGAACACCTTTGCGATGTGGTAGAACAGGAGATGACTGAAGGTGATCCTGAAAATCAATTGAGTGACGTAATCAGTTGAGAATTGGGGCTGATTTACGAGCAAAAGTAGTACTGTAGTATTCCTAATAAAGGCCTAGAGAAAGAGAGAGAGAGAGAGAGAGAGAGAGTAGGTCTCTTTCATGGAGACATTGGATGGTGATCTGTGCTCCAGTACAGGATAAAATTAGAGAGAAAGGAGGAGAGAGGGATTGTTCTCTTTTAGATCTCATCTTAGCCCACCAGCCTGGCTGAATCCCTGCAGTCCCCGGGGACGGAGCGTGAGTAATCCAGGCTGTGCCTTCCTCTTACACAAACGCCAGGATCAGCGCTCCTCACACAAGTAATTAGAAGATAATGGGGAGTAATGCGGCCCGATCTGTCCCCATTACCTCCTGGCACTGCTAGCACAGCGCCATCTGATGCCGGATCTGGGCACAGCAGATCTTCTAAATACAGAAAGTCTTAAAATTAATCCACCTCCACCTTTCCTTCATTCTGCAACCGTGTGAGGTGTGTGAGTGTGTAAGTGTGTGTGTGTGTATGTTTCGTGAATGTGGAGAAGTAAAGCAAAGGAGAGCAGATGCAGCCTATGTTTGAAGAGGTCTTATACTTCTTTACATGCACGGGTGTTTATGTGTGTGTGGTTTGTGTATTGCACCTTTTTATCATTAGCTTAAACTGAACTGAGCAGACGGGACATGGTTGGTGCCCACACTGCAAAAATATGGTATCAAAGCAGGTGAAATCCAAAACACTTAAGTCTAAATATCAAATATGGAAGATTGTTATTAATAACATATTTTAATAGTTTTAGGACATTTTATCCAGTACGTCTTGGATGAGTTGGGTGGTGATCATTCAGCATCCTGCTCTCACTAACGCTCTTGTCGCTGAATGCAATCAAACCCTCACAGCAACACTCCAGAATCTAGTAGAAAGCCTTCCTCCCTGGGTAGTTACTCCAACACAAGCAGGAAAAACATTTTTAATACCTTGATTTCAGAAGAAACAATGAAAAAAAGCAGGTGTCCCAATACTTTTGTCCATAAAGTGTATTTATTTAAGTTGAATAAACCCAGTCCAGTTGCTTGTTATCACATGATTGACATCAGCATCTACACTGGCAGATATGCACACACACAAAAAAATGGCCCAACATTTGCATACCGGTGCATCCCCATACTAACACAAACCTTCTGGACGCTTTTCAGGCGAGCCTAGGCTGAATTAATCTAGCATTGACTGAGAGAAACAGTAGAGCTCACTATTTATAGCTGTTTTCACCTGTTCACATTGGTGTTTACGCCACACCTGATGCTAGATCTCTGCTTACAGTCAGGTCAGGTGTCCTGCTGTGCACTCGTGTGCTGCCGACTGTCAGCATTACCATGGAACCGGTCCTGCATACTGTAAGGCAGCTCTTTCAGAGCCAGACACCCTGGTCAAGTATTGTCCTTCTGCAGTTGCAGTTCCCATAATTGTAAGTGATAGTTGGGCCTTACTCTAAAAGTAGCTGATCAGCCAAGACATGCTTGGTGTCTGAGGGCTGCTTCTTTAGTTTTACACTGACAAGGCTAATATAGCTAATAATAATATAGGCTTAGCTAATCTTCTGGATCTTCGTCCTTTGCATTTTATTGAAAATACAAAATAAACACATAAATCATAATTTTTTAAATCATAATTATTTATGTCTACCTGGTCTCATGAATGTGCAGTGTCCTGTTGTATCTACGCAACAACTGTAGAAAACATGGATGGTGGAATTTCTCTCAAACGTGAAGCAATTGCAGGTCTATCAGAAGACTCTGGAGACAAGAGGCCAGTAAATCATACATTTGTTTTTGACAGATATTGAGATGGGAACAATGTTAGCAAGTCAGAACTGTTGGTTGTCTTTGGCGTAGGCCCTGTCGTCAGCCCAGATCTTGCACCGTCGGGATTCTCGCAGATCCTGTTGAACTTAGAGGCAGAGGGCAGATATATTGTAAGAAGGCGGGGTTACACTCAGGAATTAAGTGATTGACAGCCATGGCTGAAATAGGTCTGTAGGACTTGCACGGCGCCTTTTCTCTTCTGAGTTGTAGTGGAACTTACAAGAGCTGCACTTTTACTGTTGGAGCGTCCGCTTCTCAGACAAACTGGGAATCCAGGGGGAAATCCACTCTGCTTCTGTGCTGTAAGCTCAATGAAGGCAGTCTGAGACACACCCGGTCTGGGAGAGGGGGGTGAGTCTACAAAATGAGTAGGAGAGTCGGCCTGTGCTTCTGGTCTCTACTGCGAAGACTATGGTTGCAAATTTGACAACATGGTGAACAGTTTTGGCTTCATTTCTACTGAACAGAAGGGAATGGTTTCTACAGTGTATTCTAGAGTTACTGTATCTAGAACATCGATAGCGTTTAGTTGTGTGTATGTAAGATTGAACTTTAGTGTAAGATTAAAGTTGCGATAAAAAAAGAGTACTACATTTACATTTACATTTAAGACATTTAGCAGACGCTCTTATCCAGAGCGACTTACAAAAGTGCTTCACTATTTACTTAAGAATAACCTCAGCTAGTTTGAATAGGCTAAAGTACTAGTACTAGTATTAGTACTAGTGTAGATAACTAGTGTTACTAAAGTACTAGTGTTGTCTACACACACAGTAGACCTAATATCACTGCCAAATAATGCAAACAACAAAATCCCATATAACAATATAATAATAACTTTAGAGGGCTGATCATATTTCTTTATTTGTTTCATTCTTTACATATTTTTACATATTTTACATTTTACAATGGCTAATGTTTAAATCTACAGTGGATTGTCTCAAGTATTTAAGCCATCTTGGGAGCATTGTGGCCTGAGCCCCCTGACCAAGGCTTCTGGCAGTCAGAGGCACCTGGGCACAGCTCCCAATAGCTCGGCCAGTAATCCAGCCCTGTGTAAATGGCATGCCTAAACCGTAACACACACACACACACACACACACACACACACACACACACACACACACACACACAGTACCTTAAATCACGTCAAGTTGTTAAGTTAATCATAAGCAATTAGACCTGCATCTGTGGTTTCTACACTGCACTGTTTACATGTAAAGTCAGGCCAACTCACCCTGATACAGTAACCTATTACAGAGCATTTTAACTCAACTTAGCTTAGTCAAACGTTCTCTCAACTCACATTTTTCACTTCAGCATTTTAGTTTGTTGAGCCTCAAAAACATTAACATTAGCTGCAGCTGCAGCTGAAACTGATTCAATACTGTGTAAGATGTTTAGTCTGTAGCTCCTCCCCCTCAGTCTGTTTACTGTTTATTCTCATCTGCAGGTTAGAATTCCCCCAATACATGGACTGAGGCCTTCCTGTTCTGAGACTCCTGACGACAGAGGATTGTGGTGTTGATAGGGTTTAAACTTATGCCCACTTCTTGCCGCCTTGCAGGTTGTTAGACAGTCGCTCCACTCTAGAGCTTTGACGCCGTCTACATATCTGTGTACAGAAAGAAGGGAAAGGTGAATTTACTCAGAACTGTGTTTTATGTAGTGTAATTTCACAGCTCTAGACCGGCCCTATGGTCTAACTGCTGCTCTTCAAGTGTGAGGAGATCGTAAGCTCAAATTCCACAAAGCCTATCAGTCTGGGGATATCATGTGATAGGAGGATTTCATACCTGCAGATGGGAATTGACAGTCAACAAATCGAGAAGGGAGGAGCCATAGACTAAACATCTTACACAGTATTGAATCAGTTTCAGCTGCAGCTCATTTACTGATGTTTTTGAGGCTAAACTCAGCAGTAAAAAATGTGAGGTGAGAACGTTTGACTGAACTAATTTAACTTCTCCTCTCACTGTTCTTCGTTTCGGCGTATGTCATGCCCTCTGTCATGCTCTTATCGTAGGTCTTTTTTACTGTCTCCCATGCACGACTAAAACAACATCCCCGTACATACAAACACACTGGCGCTCTGCCCCGCCTCTTCCCTCTGTTCTGCTAATTTGCTGGAGCTGCAAACCTGGTTCTTTATTGAGATGCTAACTCCCTTTATGAGCACCTAATCCTGTAGCTCGGGGGATAATTTATAGGGCATTTACATGAGGAAGGCCAGCTAATTGGGAGCATGTGTCTGAATAAGCCTGCTCCACGCCTCTGTACTACAGATGAGCTTTTGCCGAGCGTGACATCATCTCCACTGCCCCCCTAAACTACCTATCTTAATAACCTTCTCTTAACATTAAACTCCATTACATTACATTCACAGCACCTCTTAAAGGCTCTCCCTGTCCCTGGTGCTGTGCTGTTGACTGAAAGTGCATTACGGTGCGTCGTGGTGTGAGATGATGATGGCTCGTGCTGGTGCTGTGGTCAGGCCGGCTGCTTGACCTAGTTGTGAGTTCTGCATCTGTTTATTCCATCCACTTTGCGTTCTTCTCTCACGGTGACCCCAAAAGCAGACCAGCAACAAAAAAAAACACCTGTCACTGCTGGAATAAACAAGAGGACAAATTCAGAAACAACACACATTTGACATATATTTAGAGATGTTTATATTAATTAATAATTATTTGACAAAAAAACATAATATCTGATATGCGTTGTTATATATTTATATGTAGTTCTATTAATTTATCAAACAGAAGACGTATATGAGGTCTAATATATCTCATTTTGTTATTTTAGGATGTAACACACCTTTTACAAAATATATAAATATAAATATATAAATTATGTTTAGTGCTATTGATATTAACATATTTGAGAACAATAAACTGTATATTTTGATGTGTGTAAATTCTTATATTTACTCATATATTTAAAATCTACAATATCAGTTGCCCCAATGCCTAATATATCTAATTTAGTAATTATATGTTTAACATATCTAGAGATATTTACTTTTGAATGTCTATAATATATCTACAATATATCTAATATATCTAATAGATCTTATGCCATCTGCTTTGTGTCCTTATGATGAACTCTGGAAAAACCAAGTGAAGAATATAACATATTTTTATATTTCACATGATCTTGAAATATGTTTCAAATTATATTCAGTGATTTCTATTGTAATATATTTATAACAAAAACATAAATATAAATTAGCATGTTCTATGGTTATTACATATATACATATATATATTACATATATATTACATATATACATATATATATTAATCTAATGTCTTCCAGTATCCTTCTCTGCTGGAACACTCAAGAGGACAATATTCAGAACAAACACCAAAAAATAAATAGTCCTTGTCCCAGTCTAATACATCTCATTTTTTGCAGTAGATGCTGATGTTATGACCGTCTGTGATATACAGGCACTTGAGTTGAATGGGAACCCAGAAGCCCCCCTTCAGTTTGATTGAACACGTCCCTGGTCCTCATGCAGCTGTCACCTTTGGCTGACTGCCACACACAGGCTGGAAAAGTCTGCTCAAGAGCTGCGGCGCTAACACCTCTCAAGGGCTGACCTCTGACCCCTGTGGCCTGCGGGGAAGTGTCCGGGTTGCTCTCCGCTGGCTAAGTGGCCCTTTACGTGGCGGCAGTGTCAGCTGACCTGTAGCTCTGCTCCTCAGTCTCAATAGGAAGAAGCTGAGTCCAGCTCTGTTTAAAGGAACCCCCTCCCTGAACCCTCTTCTCTCTCTCTCTCTCTCTCATTTCCATCCGCTCGTTTTTTATGGCTTCACGGTTATAGATTGGGCTTTGTCTGGCTGTGCGTGTACCTGCGCTGTTCCCAGCTGCTCCTCATTAATAACCCGGCCTGCTGCAGACGCAGACGCACCGGCACACTCTGAGATGGAGGAGCTGGTTACTGTCCCACTGGAGAGAACGAGCTTGGATAAGGCAAGGGTTCTCAACTCCAGTCCACTGACCTGCACAGATTCAGCGATTACTTGCCTTAACACACCTGATCCAGCTCATCAGATAATCATGTGTTTATTCAGATGCAAACAATTCTGAACATTATGTACATATAATAAACACACACTACACACTACACATATTCATACATGAACAGTGTACATGAGTAGATAGAAAGAGTAACACTAAGATAAATATATGATCAGCACAGTGATTTATCAGTCTACTCAGGCTTTAGCAGAGCTCAGTAACACTGAGATAAATAACTGATCAGCACAGTGATTTATCAGTCTACTCAGGCTTTAGCAGAGCTCAGTAACACTGAGATAAATAACTGATCAGCACAGTGATTTATCAGTCTACTCAGGCTTTAGTAGGGCTCTGTAACACTGAGATAAATAACTGATCAGCACAGTGATTTATCAGTCTACTCAGGCTTTAGTAGAGTTCAGTAACACTGAGATAAATACCTGATCAGCACAGTGATTTGTCAGTCTACTCAGGCTTTAGTAAAGCTCAGTAACACTGAGATAAATAACTGATCAGCACAGTGATTTATCAGTCTACTCAGGCTTTAGTAGAGCTCAGTAACAATGAAATAAATAACTGACCTAAGAACCAGAAATTAACAACCATTTATAAAGTACATTTAAATGGTTCTTTAACTTGTTATGGTTCTATAGAAAATTGCTGTCTTTACCAAAGAAGAACCCTCTTTCTATAGAGCCTTATGACCAAAGCCTACTTTGGCTGAATCAGGTGTGCTGGTGCTGGAAATCTTTGAAAACTGTGCAGAGCAGTGAATCCCCCTTAGTTTAACCTCCCCCATGGTAAGGTTTAGGAAAGGCCTCCTTCGTGGCAGAACCATTTTTACTGTGTGTGTGTGTGTGTGGCTGGGGGAGCTGGCGTATTAATGAGCGTGAGTGCTAATGGCTGGTGCGGCTGCAGACGGCACCCTATTGTAGGAGCGGGCGAACAGCAGAAGCCCCGAAATCTGCTGCCCTGATCTTCGCTTTAGGAGCCAGAGGAGAATAAAGGCATGGAAATAGGATTTATTTAGCATGCCTCATCAAAAGGGAATTAGCATGCTCGGGGAGGAGAGGCAAGAGAGTGGGACACAATGAGGGGATAAAGCAGGGGAACGGCGAGATGAGCTGCTGTTGCTCCTCCCCAGATCAGAGCCCACTTAAAAACACAGCCTATGTGCACTCTGCCAAGCAGGATCAGCAAGGTTTCCTCAACTGTAGCTTAAAATAAAAAAAACAACAGGGCCTGTGCTAGCTAGGCCTCAAACGAAGCGAGCTGCACTGGAATAAGCTGCTTTTGCTACATGCACTGTTTGACAAGCTGGAGATTAGCTCTTATTCAAATGGCTTAGTTCTACAGTACTTACTGATGCAATCTAACTGTAGTTTGTTACAGTAGACGAGTGTTTTCTGCAATTCGTCTCTTAGATTTTGAACTATGAGAACAAGCCTGCACACAGTCTGCACTCTGAGAACGCTACCTTACCCTGATATCACTCACTCCCTGCTCTTCTTAACTATTGTCTAAAGAATACTGACTCAGAGCCTCCTAAAGTACTCTCAATCTGTGTGAAGATGTAAGGGTAAGTGCTGGCTTTAAGAAAAAAAAACAAAAAACCAAGGCCTAATTTCACACACACTCACAGAAATAAAGTTTCCTCCTGAAATACTGAGAGAATTCAACAGAACCGGCGTGCCAATGAAAATGCAGAGGTTTAAAAGCAGCTCCAGGGATTTCCGCCTTGGGCAGCTCAACCTGGCCTGAGGAGTTACATCACCTGCAAAAAAACCTTCGATTCTTCCCCCTTTCTCCACGCTGTTTTGCGCCGGTGCGCTCTCTTTTGTAACACAACATGGCGCCCCTGTCTGATTCAATGAAAATGGCTTTGAGGCATCCGGCTGCAGACGTGCAACAAGCAACAAACAAGTGTGTAAACTAAAGTAAACAAAAGCCCTAAGCAGTGTTCAGGCTGCCTCCCACCTGCAGCAGCACTTAGGCGCTGATGAAACACGTTGAAACTGCGCTTAAACAGGCGAGGGCGCACCGCACCGCATATCCCACAGCCATGCCACATACCCACACTGCCTCTCCTGCTTTATTGTCAGGCTGGGCAGCTTTGGGCAGCACTCTTAGAGCCCATGGGCCGACTCATCACACATTAGGCTGAATCACAGTTTTTGTCTCAGGATCCATTCAGATATTTTCTTTTTTCAAAAGTCATTCTAAAGATTTACAAGATGTGGACAAAAGTATTGGGACACCTGTTTATTTATTGTTTCTTCTGAATTCAAAGATGTTAAAAAAGTGTTTATTCTGCTTTTGTTTGAGGAACTGTCTCTACTGTCCAGGGAAGAAGGCTTTCGGCTAGATTTTGGAGGAGGATTGCAGTGAGGATTTGATTGCATTTAGCGTGTCGAAGGACCGCCAACTCCACCTCATCCTCCAACTCTCCAGCGTATCCTAAAAGTATTGGATAGAGCGCCAATCATCATCATTCCAGACAACACTTCATGTTTATCTGCTCCAGAGAGTCCTATTCTGTCGGCAGTACTTCTGACGGCAGTATATATATAGAGAGAGAGGCGGTAGAGTAATATTACAGAATTTTCACCGCAAAAATGATAAATAAGAGCATTACGCAGTTCTTGAAAGCATTGTCCTACCCACTTCACCAGAGTTACATAGTGCAGTTAGCAGCATGCCACATTCAGAGTAGAAACTCCAGACATGCTACATAATGTTGCTTTAATAGAGTTGATGAAGTGAAGTCTTTTAAAGCAGTCTGAGGGGCTTAACTATGCTCATAGTAGTTAACTAGATGTATATGTTATCTCTCAATCCCACTCAACCTAAAATACAATGCTACTGTCTAACACTGATACCATATATATATATATATATATATATATATATATATATATATATATATATATATATATATATATATATATATTAAGGCGATTAGGCTTCACTTTAAGGCTGAAAGGAGGTGATTTGGTCATTCAGGCTATTAAGGCTACTGGTTGGTTTTGCTTCGTGAGTAAATGTGTATGTGTTAATGTACATTAGCATACTGTAGCTGCAGGGTTTGAGAGTTATGTCCACCCTCACGCACACACACTGCCACTGTCACTGGCCTTCTGGAAACTACGGTGGATACCTGTGTGTCCCCAGTGTCCTCTTTTTTGAAAGCTAAAATATGCACCCTGACATTTGGATCTGCATGTCTGGATCAGATGACTATCAGCGCACATTCAACCAGGTGTGTCCAAACTTTTGACTGATATTGTAATTGCAGTCTTTGAGCTAATAACAATAATAATACTAATGTTTATGATAACAATAACATAATAACACGATTTATGTAATTACTATTATTAGTAATTACATTCCCCAATAATTACATTCCCCATTCACTCTCCCTTTCTCCATCCCTCTCTCTCTCTCTCTCTCTCTCTCTTTCTACACTCCCTTCTACACTCACTTCTGCCTCTCCCTATCTCTATTCCTCTCTCTACTTCTCTCTCTCCCTCCCCTCTCTCTCTCTCTCTCTCTCTCTCACACACATTTACTACCATCCTCTCCCTCTCTCCCTATCGTCCAATCTGTATTCCTCTCTCTCTCTCTCTCTCTCTCTCTCTCTCTCTCTCTCTCTCTCTCTCTCCCTGACCAGAACATGCAGTGCTGTGTCTTAATCAGTGTTCTGCTAATTCTGACCCACCAAAGTCAGATCCCCCGACTCATCCGGCCTAATACCACCTCCCCTCCCAAACAGTCACACACCCTCACTGCTGTATGTAGCACTTTGGAGCGTGTACCCCTGGACAGCTCCGGTGCTGAAACCCACAAACTCCAGCAGTAAGCATCTCCCACAGATCCATCTCTAGTGCGCCCGCAGCCCCCATCATGGGCCGGCCGCATTACTCTGATTTATCGCTCCCAGCGCCACACACCAGCCATAGATCAGCCGAGCGGCGGGGGGCCTGGGGAGGCAGAGCCGGGACGGGGGACGCTGGGGCCCGCCGAAAAAACCCACCTATGATGAAGTGCTCTGTGACGCACCGGTGCTTTCTCTGCCACAGCGGTTGTTCCACACACCCACACGCACAAGCACACACATACACACACATTCCTACACATATTTCTACATCTATATGCAACTATTTTATCCTGCCCTACACTGCCTCCCAGATTTGGTTAATGCATACTGGAGCATACAGAGCGATACGTCTTCCCCCTGCTCCTCGCCTCCTCTCTCTTTCTTTGTGCATGTGTGTGTGCGTGTGTGTGTGTGTGTGTGTGTGTGTGTGTGTGTGTCGTCTTCTGCAGTGCAGAGCCATGTGCAACTGAAATGCAAGTGTTGCATATAAAAGCTTGGGTGGAGGAAGTAAATAATATGTGCCATTGGCTGCTTCACCCTCAGGTGTCTGCACCACCACCACCACCACAAAAATGAAGGTGCCTAAGTGGTTCTTGCCTTGGATGCACGGTTCTAGGAAAAAATGTATTTGGTGTGTAATGATCATGAGTTAGGGGTTATGTGGGTTATGAGGGTTATGCCTTGTGTATGCCTTGTTATGTCCTGCTCACAACCCTGAGCAGGGAGAAATAATAATAATAATAATAATAATAATAATAATTATTATTATTATTATTATTATTATTATTATTATTATTATTAAATGCTCTCTTTAGAAAGTAAGAGACAGAGAGAAAAGAGGAAGAGAAAGAATGGGGTATAGGGAAGGTGAGAAAAAGTGAGGGGGTGGTACCCTGCTCCCTGCCCTCCATTATTAAAAAATAATAATAGCAATTATATAAATCATGTTTGTTGGTATAATTATATTATTGCTATCATACACATTATTATTATTATTATTATTATTATTACCTGTAATTACAATACCAGTCAAAAGTTTAGACACACCTGGTTGAATGTGTGCTGATCACTCATTATCTTAAAACATTTGATCCAAATGCCTGGGTGACCATACTTTTGTTTTAAAAAAGAGGACACTGGGGACACACGGGTGTCCACTGTAGTTAGGATGTTGTGGCTGGGGGGTTTCAAGTAGGCCTATGTAATAGGAGCATGGCAGTGTGTGTGTGTGTGTGTGTGTGTGAGGGTGAAAATACCTCTCAAACCCTGCACCTACAGTATGCTAATGACCATTAGTACATACACATCACCTGTCTGACCTGTATCACCTCCTTCCAGTTCAGCATAAAACTACTTGAAACCCCCAACCATGACATCCTAGTAAAATCACGATCTTGTTTATTATTATTATTATGATTATTAATAATAATAATAATAATAATAATAATAATAATAATAATAATGTTATAACTTCATCACAAACAAAAAGGCTCTCTAAATGCATTCAAATGGTTCTGTATGTTTTAATGACTCTAAATTGAACCATTAATTGAGGAACCTCATTTATTTGCTTTCATTTCATTTCATTTTTATTATTGTTGTTGTTATTAATATTATTATTATTATTAGCTATATCCATTGATATTAACTACTTAGTCCTGTACAGAGACCCACACTTCCATTCTTCACTCTCATAACCACAGTACTATCATAATTAACGTCAGCTTCATAGGCCCTAAAATAGAACCCTGTGGGACTCCAGGAGATATGCTAAAGTAAATGGTTACCAAATAAGTAATGATATTTTCTACATTAGGGTTAATAAAAAAAAATAATCCGGCAGTTTGACGGGTTAACCCTCTCTTTCTCGCTCTTTCTCACACCCTTGCTTTATCCAGGAACCGTCAATCAAAAGCCACCTCAGGGCACCAAACGTAGCACCTTCCTGGAACCTGTGTTATTGAGAAGGTCCAGGGCCTCTTTCTTCTGTGTGCATTTCTAAAAGGCCCTGTCGCTCTTGCCTGTGCTCACCCAACCCCTGGACACCTGTTCTGTCTCGCTCAGAAAAGGCGAAAAAGGATCTCCGCTGCGCTCCCGTCCCTTAAACTCTGATTAGCGGTGGGATTATGTCATTAAAAATGCACTAAGCGTGTCCCATCACCGTATGGCTTTTGCAAGGCATTCGTCACCCACCTTATGCGTCTGGGCCAGGGGTCTGAAAAAGGCAACGTCCCCACATCTGTGTCTCTGGGGGGACAGACAGGGACAGGCGAGAGTAGAGGAAGACGAAAGAAAGTAAAGACCTTTACATATGACATCCCTATTGTGGGCTCGTGCAGACAAGGCCACTCCGCTAAACTCAGAACAATGAGCAAGGGAGAAATCCCCCCTTTACTACAGGGGGCCAGAGGCACGGACTCTATTATCATAGTCATTTAAATACAGTAATCTCATTTTCTGCATCAGCCAGAGGGGCATGCCAAATTTGTGCATGTCTGCATGCGTGTATGTGTGTGTGTGTGTGTGTGTGTGTATGTGGGTTTTTTTTTACGGTGGGTGGTGGTGGTGGGGGGTGGAGGGTGCAATTGGGGGTTACGCAGGATTAGTGGCCTTTTTCCATTCTGTTGAGATCGCCAGGTTGTGATACCGTTAAGGGAGGGGGGCAATGTGTGCATGTGCATGTGTGTAAGCGTGACGGGGTGGTGTAGCTGTGTGAAGGTATAATATCAGATCTGACAACAAAAGTGGAAGGGAGGTTAAAAAAGACGCAAGCTGTTTCCATTCTTCTCGCCTTCCGGTCCAGTGGAAGAGTTGATGAGGTTTAAATGAAGCAGAATTAGAAGATCAAGCAGACTGATGCTATCTCCCCTGCCTTCTCCCACAGGACACTGGCAGCCCACGCCAGCTGACCTGGATGAAATGGCGAGAAAGCGAGGCGAGATAGGGAGCGAGACATGGTGGCGAAGGAAAGAGGGAAGGACGGGGGAGGGCAGGTGGGTGTGTGGTAAGAGGATGAAGTATTCCCTAAATGTGATAATCTCCAATCACCTCTAACATCAGTTCTGTCGAGGCCTCACTTAATGAGCTCATAGCTGATCAAGCGTAATGCTCCATCCCTCTCTCCCTTTCTCTCTCTATCTCCTCTCTATCTCTCTCATCATTGTTGTTCTTTTGGTTTAATCCTTCTCTCTTCAGCTGATTGGAGCAGAGCGATGGGAAAAGCCTATTACCCAGGCCTTGCTGCTCGCGCCTATCTAAATGCTAACGACATGAGCGTGCTGCGCGGGGAGAGAAAGCAGTGCTTCTGAAAAAATGCACCACCACAGCAGGAGCTACGCCAGACAGGCAGATAGATAGATAGATAGATAGATAGATAGATAGATAGATAGATAGACAGTAAATGGACAAAAGTATTGGGACGCCCACTCATTCAACGTTTCAAGGGTATTAAAAAAGTACAGTAGGAAGGCCTTCCACTAGATTTTAGAGGAACATTTCTGTGAGAATTTGATTGCATTCAGCAAAAAAAAACATTAGTGAAGTCAGGCCGATGGATGATCACCACCCCACTTTATCCCCACCTCATCCCAAAAGCATTAGATGGAGAACCATCCATCATTTCATATAACACAGTTTCACAGCTCAGTGCTGGGGGCTTTTTACCGCTCTAGCCCACGCCTGGCATTAGAGTCCTATTTTATTGGCAGTACATCTCTACAGGGACTACACAAGAGTGTGTGCATTTGCACATCAGTGTCAGCAATGGGTGCACAAACTTTCCACAAAGGTTTGGACGTATAGTGTACCTCCCAGCCTTTACAGGTAGCGATATAGGCACGAAGTTGACAGAACAGAAAAGACAACATTAGCCTTTACAGCAATTGGCAGTTTAATGTAGGCCAGCTTACTCTGCTAGGTGACAATCAGCAATCAAGCTTGCTGCCTGGGAGACTGTGGGAGTGTTATACCAACCATACTTATAAAACTGCTTAGAAGCAAACACACACTTAGTGATGTAAACAACTGAGGTGAATAAAATGTGCATATTATAGATTAATGATCAATAAATAAGTGATGGGTCGATAATTGGCTATAAGTATAGAAACCCTGATAAGGGGAGGGGGTGATTTGTCATGCTCTGCCTTTGTTGCCTGGCTGTGAATGAACTGCAGGGAAGAGGAGAGTATTAACTGAGTGGAGATGTCCCTCTTTGTGTACTGACCCTTCCTCTGTGGGGTCAGCGCCCCTCATCAGCGCCCACTCAAGGTAGCAGGAGTCCTCTGCAGCCGCTGCAGCTGCTGCTGACCTGAGGCCCGGGCTCTCTCTCCACGCTCCACCCCCTCATGCTTAACTTGCATTAATTCCCCCTACTCAGATATTGATGGAAAAATCAGAGGTGTCTTACGGTCCGCTCTCTTCTCCGCGGTGTTAGTTGCGGAGACCTGATTGGATGTGGCTGGTGAAGTGGGCTGGAAAAGCCTGGGGTAAAAGCTCTGGGTCACCTTGCAGCCGGAGCCGTGTCTGCTTGGATTTGGCTCGCCGTGCTGTGTGCGTAACACTGGGGTGGACCGACAAGCTCTCCGCAGCTCTATTAGGGGTTCACCCTCCGTCAAATGCTCGCTCTTTTCAGCATTATATACATTATGGGTGCCCCAAATGCTCCAGATCCATCCCCAGCGTGAGCCGCACAAGGACAGGGACGCAGGAAGACGCATGTCCTCCTTGTCCTTTCGACTATATTGCCAGCTCGCCTGTCCCCTGTGCATAACAATTCCCTCTCTTTTCTCATTCCCCTGTTTCAAAGCCTGTGTTTGATTTCGCACCGGCCAATGAAACAGCAGTAGGTGAGCTAGCGAGCGAACAATCAATCTTTGTAATGCGATCGGAGGATGGTGGTGCGCTGCGAGTAAATGTTTGCACAGGCAGTCATCCAGGCCTGCCATCAAAACCGCTCTAGTGGAAGGGGGAATCTATCCAGGGCAGGCCTATCTCTTTCTCTCCCTCTCCCTCTCCCTCTCTCTCTTCGACAACAGCAGGGTATCAAGTGCATTATAATCCACAGCTCTGTGCATTTTTCATATAGACTGGCCTTTTATGTTTTATGTACGGCAGCTCAGGGGAGAGCAGCTGTGTGGGCCCTGGATGCTCCGTCTCTGACAGTGAACTCATTTCACTGGGGGGCGGGGGGAGATGGGCTGGAATGTAGAGTGTCTTTCAGCATCTCACCTGCGGGAACCAGCACAACAAGACAACTCCTCCACCAGCGCCATGCGTGCTCACAGATAATTAGAATGGCAAACCGAAATGTCTAGTTAACGCCAGCACAGCCACTGCCTGCCTGTGACAGTATGAACCGTGCAGGCCCGTGATCTGGACCGTGGGATGATCTGGAAGATCCGGAGCGTGAGGATCTGCATCTCTCCATTCTACAAATTCAACAAACAAAATATATAGTTTGGTTTCAGCAGATCAGGTTTTCTATGGTGTTAATATTCTTTACATGCAAACTGGTGAATGGCACAGGCTGGTATTTTGGGTGTTTTTTGATAAACTGAAGTTGCTTACTGCATAATAATATAGTAATATAGTAATATATAAAATATATAGTAATACAATAATTAATATAACAACATTAAATGTTTATATCATTGACTTTTAAATAGGGTCATTGTCATGCAAAAATCTTGTATCTCAAAATTGGCAGCTTTACCACAGAGGGAAACCCCTTCTTAACTTTCAATGGAAGTCAGTGCAGAAAGATTTTATATATAAGTCATTTTGGAGCATTTCTATTGGTCCGTCTATCATGGCAAAATGTAAAAAAAATAAATAAAAATGGTACAGTCAAAAAGTGAGAAATGTCAAAATGGAGATTATTATTATTTTTAATAATATGATATAGCCTAATTTAATTCAAGGGTTCTTCTAATAAATACTTTAATAAATAAATACATTCAAGTCAAAGAACCCTATAAATCGTTCTATATCGCAGTGGTTCTTCAACCAGTTCTTAGGGAGCATGGTCCTCATTTTTTGCTGTATTCTTATGTATTGTAAGTAAAAGTCTGGACCATTCCAGGTGCCTTGTTTGAGAACCAGCCTTCTGCCCAATCCTGTTCACTAAGAGCGTACATCCATTTAAAATGAGTTACACTGTTGTTACAAGTCAAAGAACCCTATATATACACTCCTATTTAGCACTGATTCTTCAACCATGTCTATAGGGAGCATGGAAACATCCTTATTTTGAACTCTGGGCCGTCCCAGAGGCCACATTTGCCAACCTGTGCTCTATAGAACCCTGTTTGCTTAGAGTGTATGTCATTTTTTAGAAGAACAATTGAAGAATTGGTTCCACTATTGTTACAAGCCCAACAACCCTATATATAGCACCGGTTCTTCCACCAGTCCTTAAGGAGCATGGTGGTCATTTTTACAGTATTTCTATGTACTGTGAATAAAACTCTGGACTGTCCTAGAGGCCATGTTTGCCAACCACTGTTCCACAGAACCCTGTTTTCTAAGAGTGTACATATGTACTGTTTAAAGAACCATTTAAAAACGAGTTGCACTATTGTTACAAGTCAAAGAACCCAACATATCATCCTATATAGCAATGTATAGCAATATATTCTCCAACCAGTTCTTTGGAAGCACCAAATGTTCGTAATTTTTGCTGTATTCTTATGTAAAGCTCTGGACCCTTAGAGATGCCCTGTTTGAGAACACTCTGTACTCTGTTTGCTAAGAGTGTACATACGTGTTGTTCAAAGAACCATAAAAAAATTTGTTCCACTATTGTTACACATCAAAGAACCCAATATATCGTACTACATAGAAATGGTTCTCCAACCAGTTCTTAGGGAGCACCAAATGGTTCTCATTTTTGCTTCATTCTTATGTACTGTCAGTAAAAATCTGGACCATCCTTGTAATTATGTTTGAGAACCACTGCTCTACAGAGCTGTGTTTGCTAAGAGTGTACATACGTATTGTTTAAAGAACCATTTAAAAATGAGTTGCACTATTGTTACAAGTGAAGGAACCCAATATATCATCCTATATAGCAATGGTTCTTTAAACAGTTCTTCGGGAGCACCAAATGTTCGTCATTTTAGCTATGGACCTTTACAGAGGTCCTGTTTGAGAACACTGCGCTACAGAACCCTGTTTGCTAAGAGTGTAGATACACTTATTTTTTAAAGAACCATGTAAAATGGGTTCCACTTCCATTACAAGCCAGATAACCTTAAATGTGGCACCAGTTCTCCCACCAGTCTTTCGGGAGCTCTAAATGGTCGTCATTTTTGCTGTATTTCTACATATTGTGAGTAAACACCTGCGCCCCTGTTTGAGAACCACTGCTCTACAGAACCCTGTTTGCTAAGAGTGTACATACTGTTAGTTCTGCTAATATATATATTTATTATATTATTTTTTAATATCTTTATCATAACATTTTCATTGCATCCAGCAACTAATCTCAAATTCATCCAAGCAACAGCCTGGTTCTGAAGAACGGGAGGTGGGAAATATTTTAAAGCGTATGGCTGTTTAATTTCAATAGGCTGTCTCTGATCGGTTCAATGTTGTAATTAAACATTTATGCTGATCATATCTCATGTTCCCTGTACCGTGTGTTTGTGTGTTTATGTGTGTGTGTTTTAGGAGAGGAAGCAGATGGCACAAACAGAGCTGCAAAAGGCTGAGGATGGAGCAGGCCTTCTTCAGCATGCAAACGCCACGCATTAGATGTTATTCCTTACTGTCTGAATGGTACAACAAGTATGAGGAGCAACACTGCCCTCTTCTGTCTTGGTTACTATAGTGTGCCTTTACCAACAGCTTCAGCAGCATCACACGTCCCAGGAGGATCTACTGCAGATCTGTGGTTTGTTACTATGCACAGTTTAGGAGTGGGAAGTGGGAGTCATTTCACAGTGAACTTTTGTTTTTGTAAGCCGTTTTAGCCAGTCTGTTAATGGTTCAATCTGGGGTAAAAAATGACATTGTGATATTTTCCAAATATTAAAGTAGTAGATGGTATTTAAAGCAGCATTATGCAGGAATTTGTATTTTTTGGTCCTGGGCTCCCTGTGCAGTCTAGAAGTGTCATTTGTGCAACCTCTAAAGGACATGCTTTACACATGCATTTCTGGACAAGCTGAGAGATGCAGAATCGTCACTGAAAGTAAAAGAAGCTGGTGGTAGAGTCATATTACAGAATTTTCACAGCAAAAATGATAAATACGAGCATTGTCCTACCCACTTCACCAGAGTTACATAGTGCAGTTAGCTGCATGCCACATCCAGAGTAGAAACTCCAGACATGCTATTCTCCATATTACATACCCGTGGAGCATCAACATGAATTTGAAACTGTTATTTTATGGTAAAATGCTACATAATGTTGTTTTAATAGAGTTGATGAAGTCTTTTAAAGCAATCTGAGGCACCCTGCCTGTGACGCTCATAGTAGTTAACTAGATATATATGTTATCTATCAATCCCACTCAATGCTACTGTCTAACACTGATACCAGTATACCCATATACCCATGAAGACAGTATATTGTCTATATACATTTATATATTGTAGCACTAGGTAGGCTAATCTTTTGCCATGTTTTCTGGACTTACAACACTGTAACTTAACCTGCATTAACCTGCCTCTGGCAGACAGGGGTTTGATTCCCCATTCAGGCTAGCACACCACTCCACACCAAGACTCCTGCCACCACATTCGCCAACCAGTGTAGCAGGATTCTAATGTAAGTTACTCCAGATGCTGTCAATGTGAAATAATTAGGCATGACTATTTAGTACACTTTTAAAAATAAAGGTGCTACAAAGGGTTTCTTTGAGCTATGCAATAGGCTATGTTCACATTAGCAGGCTGATACGACTCATATCTGATTTTTTGTGATGTGACACAGATCTGATTATTCTCAGGGCTATGTGGACATGTCAAATCCGATCTGTCAACTGAATTGAATTGAAATAAATATGTGGTTCTAGATTAGATGTGTATCCGATTCGGGGGCATGTGATATGAATGTGAATGGTCAGATGTGAACAGATTTCATGCATCTTTTTCGTTGCTCTGAGGGGAGAGAGCGCCATCTACCCACCCAGAAAAAGCTTGGGCGATTGTGCTCTCTCAGGCACCGGTTGCGGGTGGGCCGTGAACAATTCTGCGGTTTAATGAATCTAATGTAGGCTTTCTGTTAGGACTTTTTTCTCAAGAACAAATTTAAGAAGATTCTTAAGAAGATATTTGGTGAATTCAGACCATGGTTCTTTAACGGAACCAAAAGTGGTTCTTCTTTTAGGAGTGTATAGACAGCCTAGATGTACTGTGATGTTCGGTTCATGCTTCTGTGATGGTTTTGCTATTGTCTTTGCTGCCACATAGACTGAGACAGGCTTGTCAGTCCTTGGGGCTCTTTTTCAATTGCTGAGACACAAAGGCAGTGGAGAGGGCCTTAATGGGAAAGAAGAAAGAGGGAAGGTGAGATTGGAGGCAGGGAGAGACCGAGAGAGAGAGAGAGAGAGAGAGAGAGAGAGAGAAGGAGAGAGAAAACCCATGTCCTGTAACATATCCATTGTGGCCGCACGGGACGGAGGAAAAAATCTTTAGCTCTGAAGGAAAAGGTCAGATCGGTGGGGGCCGGCGGGTAAAGGCAGAGCATTTTTTCACGCTTGAGAGGACGGCGTTAGGCCTTAACTGGCTGCTGCCAGCCAGCGATGTGCACTTGTCCCAGCTTGATGCTTTGTCAATGTGCTGTGACTAAGCCAAGGGGGTGCCATATCCCCTCTCCTTAGCCTAATTAAAAGAGGATTAGCCGGCATGGAGTCCCAGCCCACTCCAGCGTGCAGCGCGCCCGTTCTCCTTACTTTCTCAGGATAATCGCACCTCCAGGAAACGGCGGGGACGGGCAGAGGGGCTTTCTGGACCTCCGCCCGGAAAAAGCAAGGCCGGGAGAGTTATGGCTGTCTGTAGGCCGCCGTAAGCCTCGGTCACTTTGACCATGCAGACAGCAGCAGTCCGCCAGGTCTGTCCCTCCACCCCCCCTCCCAACACCACTCCACCGCCCTCCTCTTCTCACCTGCCAACAGTGTGTGTGAAATTATGCTCTTAGAAATGAGGAGCCCTATGTGAGATTCACATCCACCATTAGCCAAGTGCTTTATAGCCTATTCAGTCAGTGTTTAATTGGAATCATAGCTATGGCATGGGGCTGACAGAAGACATAAGAATGAGGAGGCAAGAGGGAGTTACAAGGGTTTTGTGACTCATTTGACTCTTTAAACCCTAAGGAGTCTGTATTAGGGCTGTGTTTTTTGGTGAGAACCTGGCTATACAATATGTATAATGCTATGAAGGTTAGGATTCAATATTATTATTAATATTCATATATTTTTTATCCAATTTTAGGAAAACATAATCAAGTAAGTAACATAATAGAGGAAGATTACAAAATCCAACCCATCCCCTTCCCCTATATTGCACTCACCCACTACACTTGACCCATTGGGACATGGAAGATGACAAGATCCTGCAGCTGAAACAGGAGCCTAGTGCAGCCCAACATTTTTAACATCAACATTTTAATAGATCATTCTCCTCATTATGACTTTTAGAGAAATGGGGTTTTGGGGGTGGGGGGGGTAGTGCACTATAGACCCCTGTGGCGCGGCCTAAGCTTCTGGCCTTTGTTTTCCTTCCATTACTTTTACTTTTCTACTTGAAGTGGTTCTGAAACCAGTACTTTTACACTTTTACTGGAGTAGAAAGCTTAGTATTTTAAACCCTAGTATCTCCACTCACTTTTTGACACCTTTGTGTAAATTGTCCGTAGTACAGAAAGGACCATATGGACAAACGTTGGTATGGGTATTTTTTAGATGTTTAAGGAGCATTAGCAGCATCTGTATTTTGTTATTAAACTACTTAAAATGCTTCTGCTACTAAAAGAAAAAGGACTTTTTTAATAAAGAATATTTTTTAAAGTCTATACTGTATGAAAGTGTATTGTTCTGTAATTCAGTGAGAACTGCAGTAACGTTTTGACAGACTAACATTCAATTCAAGTCAAATTTATTTATATAAGCTTTTCACAACGAATGCCCCCCCCCCTCAGTTGAAGAACCATGAAGAACCATGTTTGTAATAGATATATGTGAGTGTAAAGAACCATATGCGTAGTACTATATATATTTATATTATATGTGAACATTTTAAATGGAAGAACATTTATATTATATTATATGTTTATATTGAGGAGCCTTTACATCAAAAGAAGGTAGGAGCCTTTAATACATTCTTCACACTCTCTATTAAATCATCTTTATTAAAACATGGCTCTTTATGGAACCAAAAGTGGATCTGAATGGCAGAACTCATTTTACCCATGTGTAGAAGCACTTATTTTTAAACCCTTAAAGCGTAAACCATCTAATAATTGACCAGAAAACCTGACTAAACCTGACTAGTTATTTACAAAAGAAAAGAAATGACCATTTGCACGGATTACTTTTATTTGTAAAAAATCACAAAGCTCACAGACTACATGCAAAAGAATATGGTGCATGCAGTGCATGGGTAGTCCACCAGGGGGCAGAGAACAGCTAATTTAATTTAGTTAATTATGTAGATCCTTATTTCATTTAAAATTCATTCAAGTTATTTTTTAAATTAATTAAATTAAATTATACATTACGTTTAAATTGTATATATTATTTAATAATTAAAAATAATTATCTCACTGATACTGCAGGTCTCAAAATCTCATCAAATATCATCATCCTGTAGCTTAAAGTGTGATCAGCTCTCTGCGATACTTCGGGGGGAAATGTTTAGATTTCATAGATTCGTTTTCATCACTGCTTTAACTTGTAAAATCTGAGTATTTGAGAGCTATTTGTTGAGTAAATCTGTCTCTGGTGCCAGCAGCAACATGGCGCCCCTCGTTTCAGTGCTGTGTAATGGTTCCTCCCCTCAGCAGAGGGCGCCACTGAGATTCCCGCAGGTCTCATTGTTTACATGTCAGTTGAAGAAGACAGTAGAGCCCCCCCCGCCCCCCATGTCCGCCACTCATAGCCCGTGTCAGCGTGCAGCAGGAGCCAGTGCGACTGGAGAAAGCGAGCCATGGAGGACGGTCAGGAAAACAGTGCGATGAGGGAGCAGAAGAAGAAGGAGCGGCAGGCAGGTGAGCTGCACCACCTGTCAATCAAACCCAGATAGAAGGGCGCGCGCTGTTTTCTGCGACGAGCTTTTTACAGCGAGCTGCTCTGCAGCGGCGTGCAGGGTCTCTCTGGGTAACGGTAACGGTTAAGAGCGCGCGTAGAGGGTGTTAGAGGGTGTGTGTGGTGTGTTAGTGTGTGTGTGTGTGTGTGTGTGGTGTGTTAGAGGGTGTGTGTGGTGTGTTAGAGAGTGTGTGTGTGTGTGTTAGAGGGTGTGTGTGGTGTGTTAGAGGGTGTGTGTTTAGAGTGTGTGTGGTGTGTTAGAGAGAGTGTGTGTGTGTGTGTGTGTGTGGTGTGTTAGAGGGTGTGTGTGGTGTGTTAGAGGGTGTGTGTGTGTTTAGAGTGTGTAGTGTGTTAGAGGGTGTGTGTGTAGTGTGTGGTGTGTTTAGAGTGGGTGTGGTGTGTTAGAGGGTGTGTGTGTAGTGTGTTAGAGGGTGTGTGTGTGTAGTGTGTGGTGTGTTTAGAGTGTGTGTAGTGTGTTAGAGGGTGTGTGTGTAGTGTGTGGTGTGTTTAGAGTGGGTGTGTGTAGTGTGTTAGAGGGTGTGTGTGTGTGTAGTGTGTGGTGTGTTTAGAGTGGGTGTGTGTAGTGTGTTTAGAGTGGGTGTGTGTAGTGTGTTAGAGGGTGTGTGTGTGTAGTGTGTGGTGTGTTTAGAGTGTGTGTGTAGTGTGTTACAGGGTGTGTAGTGTGTTACAGGGTGTGTGGTGTGTTACAGGGTGTGTGTGTAGTGTGTTAGAGGGTGTGTGTTTAGAGTGTGTGTAGTGTGTTAGAGGGTGTGTGTGTGTAGTGTGTTACAGGGTGTGTGGTGTGTTAGAGGGTGTGTGTGTAGTGTGTTAGAGGGTGTGTATTTAGAGTGTGTGTAGTGTGTTAGAGGGTGTGTGTAGTGTGTTAGAGGGTGTGTATTTAGAGTGTGTGTAGTGTGTTAGAGGGTGTGTGTAGTGTGTTAGAGGGTGTGTGTGTAGTGTGTTAGAGGGTGTGTGTGTAGTGTGTTAGAGGGTGTGTGTGTAGTGTGTTAGAGGGTGTGTGTTTAGAGTGTGTGTAGTGTGTTAGAGGGTGTGTGTGTGTAGTGTGTTACAGGGTGTGTGTGTAGTGTGTTAGAGGGTGTGTGTGTAGTGTGTTAGAGGGTGTGTGTTTAGAGTGTGTGTAGTGTGTTAGAGGGTGTGTGTGTGTAGTGTGTTACAGGGTGTGTGGTGTGTTAGAGGGTGTGTGTAGTGTGTTAGAGGGTGTGTATTTAGAGTGTGTGTAGTGTGTTAGAGGGTGTGTGTAGTGTGTTAGAGGGTGTGTGTAGTGTGTTAGAGGGTGTGTGTAGTGTGTTAGAGGGTGTGTGTAGTGTTAGAGGGTGTGTGTAGTGTTAGAGGGTGTGTGTGTAGTGTGTTAGAGGGTGTGTGTTTAGAGTGTGTGTAGTGTGTTAGAGGGTGTGTGGTGTGTTAGAGGGTGTGTGTGTGTGTAGTGTGTTAGAGGGTGTGTGTGTGTGTAGTGTGTTAGAGGGTGTGTGTGGTGTGTTAGAGGGTGTGTGTGGTGTGTTAGAGAGAGTGTGTGTGTGTGTGTAGTGTGTTAGAGGGTGTGTGTGGTGTGTTAGAGGGTGTGTGTGTGTGTGGTGTGTTAGAGAGAGTGTGTGTGTGTGTGTAGTGTGTTAGAGGGTGTGTGTGGTGTGTTAGAGGGTGTGTGTGGTGTGTTAGAGGGTGTGTGTTTAGAGTGTGTGTGGTGTGTTAGAGGGTGTGTGTGGTGTGTTAGAGAGAGTGTGTGTGTGTGTGGTGTGTTAGAGGGTGTGTGTGTAGTGTGTTAGAGGGTGTGTGTGTAGTGTGTTAGAGGGTGTGTTTAGAGTGGGTGTGGTGTGTTTAGAGTGGGTGTGTGTAGTGTGTTAGAGGGTGTGTGTGTGTAGTGTGTGGTGTGTTTAGAGTGTGTGTAGTGTGTTAGAGGGTGTGTGTGTAGTGTGTTACAGGGTGTGTGGTGTGTTACAGGGTGTGTGTGTAGTGTGTTAGAGGGTGTGTGTTTAGAGTGTGTGTAGTGTGTTAGAGGGTGTGTGTGTGTAGTCTGTTGGAGGGTGTGTGTGTGTAGTGTGTTACAGGGTGTGTGGTGTGTTAGAGGGTGTGTGTGTAGTGTGTTAGAGGGTGTGTATTTAGAGTGTGTGTAGTGTGTTAGAGGGTGTGTGTAGTGTGTTAGAGGGTGTGTATTTAGAGTGTGTGTAGTGTGTTAGAGGGTGTGTGTAGTGTGTTAGAGGGTGTGTGTGTAGTGTGTTAGAGGGTGTGTGTGTAGTGTGTGTAGTGTGTTAGAGGGTGTGTGTGTGTAGTGTGTTACAGGGTGTGTGGTGTGTTAGAGGGTGTGTGTAGTGTGTTAGAGGGTGTGTATTTAGAGTGTGTGTAGTGTGTTAGAGGGTGTGTGTAGTGTGTTAGAGGGTGTGTGTAGTGTGTTAGAGGGTGTGTGTAGTGTTAGAGGGTGTGTGTGTGTGTAGTGTGTTAGAGGGTGTGTGTGTGTGTAGTGTGTTAGAGGGTGTGTGTGTGTGTAGTGTGTTAGAGGGTGTGTGTTTAGAGTGTGTGTAGTGTGTTAGAGGGTGTGTGGTGTGTTAGAGGGTGTGTGTGTGTGTAGTGTGTTAGAGGGTGTGTGTAGTGTGTTAGAGGGTGTGTGTGGTGTGTTAGAGGGTGTGTGTGGTGTGTTAGAGAGAGGGTGTGTGTGGTGTGTTAGAGAGAGTGTGTGTGTGTGTAGTGTGTTAGAGGGTGTGTGTGGTGTGTTAGAGGGTGTGTGTGTGTGTGTGGTGTGTTAGAGAGAGTGTGTGTGTGTGTGTAGTGTGTTAGAGGGTGTGTGTGGTGTGTTAGAGGGTGTGTGTGGTGTGTTAGAGGGTGTGTGTTAGAGGGTGTGTGTTTAGAGTGTGTGTGGTGTGTTAGAGGGTGTGTGTGGTGTGTTAGAGAGTGTGTGTGTGTGTGTGGTGTGTTAGAGGGTGTGTGTGTAGTGTGTTAGAGGGTGTGTGTGTAGTGTGTTAGAGGGTGTGTTTAGAGTGGGTGTGGTGTGTTTAGAGTGGGTGTGTGTAGTGTGTTAGAGGGTGTGTGTGTGTAGTGTGTGGTGTGTTTAGAGTGTGTGTAGTGTGTTAGAGGGTGTGTGTGTAGTGTGTTACAGGGTGTGTGGTGTGTTACAGGGTGTGTGTGTAGTGTGTTAGAGGGTGTGTGTTTAGAGTGTGTGTAGTGTGTTAGAGGGTGTGTGTGTGTAGTCTGTTGGAGGGTGTGTGTGTGTAGTGTGTTACAGGGTGTGTAGTGTGTTAGAGGGTGTGTGTGTAGTGTGTTAGAGGGTGTGTGTGTAGTGTGTTAGAGGGTGTGTATTTAGAGTGTGTGTAGTGTGTTAGAGGGTGTGTGTAGTGTGTTACAGGGTGTGTGTGTAGTGTGTTAGAGGGTGTGTGTTTAGAGTGTGTGTAGTGTGTTAGAGGGTGTGTGTGTGTAGTCTGTTGGAGGGTGTGTGTGTAGTCTGTTGGAGGGTGTGTGTGTAGTGTGTTGGAGGGTGTGTGTGTAGTGTGTTAGAGGGTGTGTGTGTTAGAGGGTGTGTGTGTGTGTAGTCTGTTCGAGGGGGTTCTGTTGTCCCTTCGCTTTCTGTTGTGGACGGGACGAGGGCGTGGCCTAAATGCTGCTCCTGTGTTTGGGTCAGATGGAGAAAGAAATCCTTCAGTCTGGCTGTAAAGTTAACTGCTACACTGGAAATAATAATAATAATAATGTAACTTAATAATGTAATTAAAACAGTGGTGTATTATTGTGTATTTTGTGTTCAGTGTAAGAGTCAGTGAAAAGTGACTGTAATTGTAAAAATACTACTACTAATAATAATAATAATAACAACGATAATAATAAGAAAACATATTGATATGTACATCTGATAATGCCCCCACAGTAGCGCAGTGTTGTGCACAGTAAATTACTGTAATTGTAGACATATTAATACTACTACTACTAATAGTTACGTTAAAATAGTCACATATTTGAGATGCTCTTATCCTATATGGTATCTTGTACAGTGTCCACAGTATCTAATCTGTATCAGTGTCAGGACATAAATGTGCTGATTATATCAAAATCATAAATACTTTATTAATTTATTGATCACAGGAGGCAATATATATGATACAATATATAACTTTAATAACAACTATATTCAATAATAAGAATAAAAATAATAATAGTTTAATACTCAAATGCAATTAATTGTAATACAATATTATTATTATTATTATTAGTAGTAGTAGTTGTTGTATATTCAGTCACTTTTATAATAATAATAAAAATAGTAATAATAATAATAATAATAATAATATTCTGAGTTTTTCCACTTAACTTAAAGGCTTTGGACAAATCTCATCCTTTTTATTTTTACAATTAAAAAATAAAAGTGACATAAAAGCAATGACACAACACATATAGACTAAATAATATAAACATATAAAGAATAAATATGAATATAATATAACTGTACATGTCACTTTATATTTAATATACTTAACATAATTGTTTTCTCAGTATAATTGGAATGTAATTAAAAGCAGTGCTGTATTACATTATGAGGACATCCAGCACAGCCATGTCCTGCCAAATGATCTCTGGCACAGGTTTGAGGTACTCTTATTTTGAATGACCCAGTGTAGAATAACAGCAGCTCCACTGTTTGGATTAGGTGGGGTCAGAAACCTTCCTCTGCACCATCAAAGCCTCTTTTTATGTTTGCAGAATTGACATAATTACATACACTTATTAATAATAAGAGCACATTAATAATAACCGGAGCTGAATAATGTACTCAGACCTTATAATACAACTTTAGAAACCAGTGCTGTGTTACATGATTAATAGCAGAGATCCTCACGTATCTGCCAGTATCTAATCTATCTACTCTACTCGAACTAATGGGCCACTTTTTTATGTTACTGTTGTTCAATGAAAACCATGTATCTCCATTCTTGTCCATTTTCTCCATGGTTTGAACCCTGCTGCTGCTGCTCTGGACCAATAGAAATGCTCTAAGATACTTCCATTCTCTTCTGTAAAGTCATTATTTTGGAGATACATGTTTTTCATTGCGATGATCTATTGTATATGGGTTCTGTGTCAAAAATAATCACATTAGCATTGCCACAGAGTAGAAACAGGAGCGCGTTAGATAATGGCTTATGGCACTAAACGTGGAATTCAGCTTCATGGGACCTAATGCAGGATGAAAGCCTCCTCTGTGGTCATGTGGAGTCAGCAGCCACTCTACACTTCCAAGGCTTTAAATCTCATGAATCTGCTAATCTACACTGTAGCCAATGACAGCGGAGGCCTCAGAAGGGCTCAGCATAACTGTTTGCCAGTGTTTCCAAAAGTAATGGCTCACTTTTCTTACTGTGGTATCTCTCTTTAGATCAGTACAATTTCACAGCTGCTGAGACTGAAGGTATGGGACAACTTAAAGCAGCAGTTTTTGCTGTTAGGCTCTGGTGTGCTGAGCTTTTTTTTACGCAGCATGTTTTCCTGTAGAGAGCGAGTGGAGTTTGACCGCTCTTGTGTTGTGGCCGTCTCAGGTTTGTTTAAATACAGCTGCTGTTTTTTTTTTTTTGAGGCTTTCTAATAATCATGGCTTGTCTTTCTAATGCATGCAGCGTAATATAGCATTTACTGAATGTTGAATTTGCTGACATTCAGTGCGGATGTCCATGCTGGCCTGTACAAGAAGGCCTTTCATGATAACTACTTAAAAAAATAATAATTTATGAGTTTGGACGATATATCATCTCATAAATATTCATTTTAAACAATTTTATTTAAAAATGATTTTTTAAAAGATTATTCAGTCATTGGAATGTCAAAAATTTTCAGATATTAATAAATAATGGTTAAAAAAGTAAACAATGTGAATAAAATAAAATGTCATTTTTAAATACTCTTTTTTTTAATTTATTTTTTTTACTGTGTTTACTGGCAGCATCCATTTGGCCTGTATACCCCGTTATGCTTTCTGTGATCGTGCACCATTTTGGGCGGTTATGTTTATATTCACATTGATGAGCATAAGCATCCGTAATAGCCAACTGTCAGGAAGGCCCCTCCCCAAATTTCTTGTATTTGTTCCCGGTTCAAAAAACTGGACGGGATGGTTATGTTTCAGTTGGGCTTTTAGGTTTCTTGTTTTGCCACTTCTCATTACCACTGTATGCGGACATGGTCATCATCCCGGTTTGTCCGTGTTAATGGGTCTCCTTGCTCATGTGGCTTAAAGCCGCGATGCTCATCGCTATCTTACACCCCGCCAACAGTCTATTTTCACGCCTTCCGCCTGCATCGTTTAAACAGCAACAGTGCTTGCGAATATTATCTACGCTGATGTGCAATGGACAACACAGGAGCTCCACTGACTGAAAACAACCCAGGCAGACGCCAACAGTCAGACGTTCGATGCTATCTTGGCAGTGAATTGTCAACACAGGCGCGTGCAGCCCAGCGCTCGTACCCCCTGCTTGTTTCTCACACATGGACGTGCCTGTTGGCAGCTATGCAAACTTTTACATCAACAATAAACAGAATACAAAATAAAATAATAGTATTCTAGAGGTGAGGCGCCCCACCGCTTCAGCAAGCCTTCCCAGACCGCGCGCCATTGAAATAGCAATCCAACAACGTCAGTTCGCACCCGGCTCTTAAAGGGAACGGCGAGTGACATGCTAATTGGTTAATTGCACATTACGCCTAAAACACACCCATTAAGAGAATTAGTACATGTCCTTTCGAGTTTCAAGTCGTGGAAGACGTACTTTTCCCATTGTTACGATAACAAAGACACTGTGTTCATGATACACAAAATTTGTCACGATATTTTGTCATACAGACAGAATTGACCAGTAGCATTGAGAGGCTGAGATATGTGTTGTCTGAGTACCTAGCCAATGTACATCAGATGCGGTTACTGGAAATATTAAACTAGATCTTGTTGGTAAACTAGTGGTCGAGTGGTGGGTCAGTTCTGACAGTGTTGGATTAAAGGTGGTTGAGATGCTTCTCTCTCATGACAGCTATAGTATGGAGTACTGGACCGTAAATGTTATGGTATTGTTTACATATGAAAATGTAATGAATTTGTTTAAATTATTATGCTAAATTGTACTGTTTATAGTTTCTTGTTCAGCAGATGTAAATCAAAGGTATAGAAATTTTATATGGGTTCAAAAAGCCATATCAGGCGCCACTTCTGGGGCCACCATTCCCAGTAAATGTCCGGTGTGGCCCAGGTTCTGGCCACATTACTGATGCTTCAACCAGCTTGTGAGCAACTTGTTTGTGACCGATTATATCATTTCTGCAGTTTGAGGAGACCACCACATTTATTACTACTTAAACCGACTAAAATCTGAATCAGCTGCAGATGATCAGAACACAGGATTCTGGAGGAGCCTGTCCTTTTTAAACCTCAGACATTTAGTCTGGCTAAATCATTTACAAGTGGACAACATATAAAACAACTGACTAACATGGCCAGGTCAGGCCATCCTAGAAAGTTCAGCCCAAGAGCATTGTAGACCGCAAGATGTGTAAAGAAGTCTCCAACAATCCTAACATGTCGTCACAGGGCCGACACTGTCAAAAGTATGAGGTCCTTGAGGAACTTTTGTAGGTTTTTAATTTAAATCAATTTAAAACTGTGGAGGAACCTCTTAGGGTGCTTTGAGGAACCTTTAAGAGAATGTTTTCAGAAGATAACAGTTCCTTGAAGGTTCCTAAAAACACCCGAAGAAATTCCTCCACAGTTTTAAACCGAAGAACCTACAAAGTTCATCAAGCATCTCATACTTTTAACAGTCTACAAGTGGCTCGTACCACAGTTGATGTCAAAGTACAGCATCTACCACCAGAAAGAGACTAAACAGGTTTGATTTGAGCTTTGGACGTAACCCATGCACCCAAAGTACTAAAAAAAGTAGAATATCATGAAAGTGTTCGTAAACTGCCATATTGTATATTAATTACACGTAAAGTGACATGTTTTGAGCCCTTTTTGTCCTGCTTCTGACTTGGTTGATACTTTACCATGAATTACTGCATCACAGTGGCGTGGCATGGAGGCAATCAGTTTGTGGCAATGCTGAGACGTTACAGAAGCCAAGGTTCCTTTCTGTATTGCTGGGCCGTGTGATCAGGTCCAGAGAGTTGGCTGGATAATCAAGCACAGTACAGTAATATCATGATCAGCAAACCACTAGTAGTAGATTTGGCACAGTGGGCAGGTGCTAAGTCCTACTGGAAAGAGGAAATTCGCATTTGCGTAAAGCTTGTCAGCACATGGAAGCATGAAGTAGTCTAAAATTTTCAGTTAGACGACTGTATTGACTTTGGACTTGATAAAACACAGTGGATCAATATAAGCAGATGGCGTGGCACCCCAAACCGTCACAGACTGTGGACACTTCTCACTGGACTTCACTGGACACCTTGGATTCTGTACCCTTTCCACTCCAGAGTCCTTCAGATGCTAGGGCCTTCATTTCCAAATGAAATGCAAAACTACTTTCACCCGAAAAGAGGACTTTGGAGCACTAAGCAACAGTCCAGTTTTCTTTCTCCTCAGCCCAGGGTAAGCACTTCTGATGTTCAGTTGTAGCCCCTGAAGACATCTGTGCGAGGTGCACAGTGTGGTTGGTGCCAGTAAGCTTCCACACCATGTGGGCGACCAGGGTTCGATTCCTGGTCTAGGTGACTATGCTGTGCTACACCAATAAGAGTCCTTGGGCAAGACTCCTAACACTACATTGACCCACCTCTGTAATACGAGTTACCTTGTAAGTCGCTCTGGATAAGAGCATCAGCTAAATGCCATAAATGTAAATGTAAATGTAAGTAATGGCTCCTCAAGCACCAAGTTATTGAATCAACTATTCTTGACAGTCCTCTCAAGGCTGAAGTCATTCCTGTTGCTTGTGCACCTTTTCCTACCACATGTCCCCCTTCCAGCCAGTATGTCACTTTACATGTAATGACTATAATACAAATTTTGGAATTAATTATGAACAAAAATGAGTTTTTCATGATCTACTAAGTTTTTTGAAATGCACTAATATATTACATATACCAACTATGATTTCGTAGCCAGCATTTAACCCCTTAACTCCAAAGCTTATAACACACTGATGCGCATTACCCAGTAACTACAGGGACTTCTGTACAAACTGGTGGGGCTATTCTCCGGTAATAGAAAATTGTAATAACACTTTTTGAGGGGTTAATCTTTCCACCTCGAGCAGTTTAGGGTGTACACACTCCAGCTGTTCCCTCTATTGTTGTCCTAACAATCCAAAAACTCTTGTTTTTTCCTGTGATTGTGTTGTAGACCTGGTCAGCTCCGAAAGTGACATCGGTTTGTGTGGGTGGTTCCTGGTGCTGTTCTCCATCTTGCTGACCCTCCTCACTCTGCCTCTGTCCATATGGATGTGCATCAAGGTAACTCTATGACTGATGGGTATTCCTGACTCTATCTTACACCCTGTGTGTTGACGTAAGGTGCGTTGCGATGCTCATTGCTATCTTGCACCCCGTCAACAGACTGTTTTCACGTTTTCCGCCTGCGAATATTTCTACTCCGATGGGCGTGGCGGTCTCAAAATGAGGTGTGTTCAGGTAAATTTCTGGCCTATTGCTATATTGCCAACGGAAAATACAGGAGCTTCACTGACTGAAAACAACCTAGGCAGACGTCAACAGTCAGACGTTCATGATCTTGGCAGTGAATTGTCAACACAGGCACGTGCAGCCCGACGCTTGTACACCCACGAATGGTTTATTGCATATTACGCCCAAAAGACACTCATGATTAATTAGAAGACTTGCTGTTTTGGGCGTTTTAAGCAAAGACGCACTGACACACCCTAAATCAAGCTGCACAATGCGCTGTCGACGGCTCGCCTAAAGATCACTAAAATAGGGCCCCAGATCTTCAAATGCTAGGCTCCAGAAATTGCTAATGTAACTGCGTTCAGACAATCGTAGAGCAGTGTGACCTCACTGATGATATGTCTGTATCTCTGGCTCTGCTTAGCCTCCAGCACACACACACACACACACACACACACAGTCTTATTGAGTTCATTCTGTGTAACAAAAACTGGGTAGTTTTTCCCTTCCAGTCTCTCACATTTTCAGTCTTTCACACAAACTACTGTGACTCATCCAAACTAGGAATTTGGGTGCATCAAGTACTTGATAAAATCAAGCCCCTATCCATGCAGTCTGCCTTTACACAGATTAGCGAAAGAGTGGGAGGTTCTAAAGAGCTCACTGAACTCCAGCATGGTTCTGTATGTAATAGGATCACCGCTGCACCAACAACAAGTCAGATGGTGAAATTTCCTCCTTCCTAGATCTTCCTCCATCAGCTGTGAGTGGTATTATTATTGAACAGTGGAAGCGTTTAGGAGGACCCATGGAGAGCAGCTCAGCCACCGAGTGTCTGTCAGACCACGTAAAGTTACAGAGCGGGGTCAGGGCCGAGTGCTTAGCTGAGAGCACAGTGCAGAATAGTCTCCAGCACTCTCCTTCTGACTGCTAAACTGCAAGGGGTGAACGACTCCATATTAATGCCTGTGGGTTTGGAACAGGATGTCATAATGGCTCCTGTAATGTGAAAAGCTTGGTGTAATGTGTAGGTGTCCCAATACTTTTGTCTATATAGTGTCTATTACTTGCCTATAGATTAGAGGTGTGCAGCAGGCATTGACCAAGTTCGGAAGAATTGTCTAAGTGTAGTTTTCTGTAAACCGTTATACAGTTATCAGAATTTTGAACATTAAAAGCATCAGAATTTTGCATCTCCTCTGGTCTTGATGACCGTCTCACACCGCTTTGTCATATATTCGTAACGTTTTCTTAGAAAGATACAAACCATGGGGGTTCAATCTGTACAGGTCACGGTTTATCTGTGCTCCATTACACCAATAATTAAGCCTATAAGTGAGATGTTATTGACAGCTGGACTCTTTCTGTCATTCCTGCAGATAGTGAAGGAGTACGAACGGGCTATAATCTTTCGCCTGGGGCGTATTTTGCGGGGAGGAGCCAAAGGACCAGGTAAGAAAAACAGACCTTAAGCCACTGATTTACTAAGTAGTAATAGTAAATATGTGACTTTGGTTGAGGTGAAATGTGCTCAGATGTGGTTTTACAAGCCTGCCACCCTATATTTACCACCCTGTTATTTTGTGGATTTTTCTTTTAATGTGGGCTTATGGGAAAAAAGTACAATATGAAAAGCCCTTCTATCTACACCACAGATCACAGAATAGCAGCACAGTGAGCGGTGCTACACGCTGTTAGCTAGTGTTGATTTTAGCCCTTTTTTAGCCTCACTTTTATAGTCTCTGTTGTGTTTAGCCTTTAGCCAGATAGTGGGCTGGATGTATGTACTAGTGCATCTAAGAAAATTGGGAAAATCTGGGTAAACTGTCATATTTTATAATAACTACACAAAGTGATATGTAATTGTTTGGTTTTATTTTTTAAGGTTTATATAATATTTGGGAAATCCAATATGTCAGAAAGCATCAATATTAAAACAAAAAAAAAATGCTTGAAATGTTGAAAACATTTTGAAGTAAATAAATTACAGATTTTAAGTTGATGATAAACAATAATGAGCTTTTTCATAATTATGAAATACATTTTAAGGGTGTAAATAAAATGAGGCCAGGCTATAATGTAACAGTCTTGCTGGATTACAGTACAGTTTAAATTGAGAGGTGCATATACACCTTATATGTACCAAACGTCCCTTATTTTACTCTGCCAAAAAGGTAAATACAGTTTAACATTCTAGGATGAAATAAAATAACATTCCTGTGTTTCCGTTAAACTACGCTGTGTATAATATGACGAGATGTGTAATGTGTCTGAGATTGGGCTCATACATGCTTTACTGCTGTGACAGCACCAGGACTCAGACAGTGAGAAGAGTGTGTGAAGGATTTAATGTGACCTCAGACAGTATTAGGAAACAAAATTCCAGCTAATAGAGTAATCACCCACACGCTCCTCTCGGCCTTTAGTGGTCAGATGTTTTTCGTCCTGTTTGTTTGTGAACCTGCTTGGCGAGGTGGCCGACAGAAAGACCACAGGGTCTGCTTACATGAGAAACTCCTTTATTTGCTGCTGCATCACTGTGGTCTTCGTGGTGCAGAGAATAAACAATGTGCCTTTTTCCATTTCCCCTGACCTACATTTAGTTCCACTCTTTGCGCAGGCAGAGGTTTGAACTGCCGGCGGAGATCAAGTCCGATAGATAGAGAGAACAATAGCAGAACTTGGGCAGTATTCCTGCTTGTGTAAGCACACACATCTGAGTCAGACAGATTTTGCAGTCTGAAACGAGCCGAGAGCTATTCCAGAAAATGTGCTTTCAGAGGAAATGCAGTGCTGTGCAAAATCAGAGATGAGATCACCCTCAGCTTATTTGGTTCCTCTTAAAATGCATATGCCTTTGCATGCAAGCCCATTGTTTTTTTGTTTTTTTTGAGTTTAGACACAATATTTCCATGAAAAAGGCAAAAGAAAATGATGAAATCCAGTCAAATGGGACTCCTAACAACCATGCAAGACCAGGTAGCCCAGCAGATAACAAACTAGCCTCAGAGTCCAGACCTCAACATTATTGAATGATCGGATGACATGGATGATGAGAAGCAGAAAATGCTCCAAACTCTAAAACTGGTTATTAAATAAATGAAGGGGATTGATAAATATTGATATCAAAGTATCACAATATAATGTTGTATCGAAAGTACTGTATTCTAAAAACACGGTACAGATTTTGTAATTGTTGTACAGTGTTGCAGTCTGTCTTCAGATCCCACTTTTCAGATTGGATAAAATTGTATTAGAGATCCCACTAACCATTATATTTCGATCGGTGATTTAGCTGATTCATCGATTAATCTAAACAATTAATTTTCCTTCAAAAAAGTTACATTTGGCATTTAAAATGATCTTACTTTTACAAAACCATTAATAACTGTTAAAAACCTGTAGAACCTCAGCAGAACAGGCAGCAGTGCAGTGAGGAATGTAACAAAACCCCTTATTAAAGTGGATGTGACACAAACACAAAGAAATGTGCTTAAAATAATGAACTAATAGATTAGTTAGATGGTTTATATCCAAGCCCAAAGCACATAAACACACAGTGGCAGCATCAGTCAACATTTAGATTCCAGGCTTATCCTTTTCTCTCAGTCATGTATTCACTGGTAAATCTAAGGTAGCGGGCAGACGAGCACATTGCTTTAATGGCGTGTGCATTAAGCTTGTGTATTGCACGAATGCTGCACTGGTATACCTCCAAAACTAGAAACAGCTGACCTCAAGGAGCAGTTACGTATTAGTAATGAGGATAGAAGTAATTATTCATTTTGGAGAAAAATTCAAATAATGTTAAAACGATGTGTCGACATAAAATATTAATGTTGGCGCTAAAATTGCGTCATCAACCACAGCTACTAATCTAAAATTTTCTGCTGATTTTTAATGCTCTGACTATGAATGCAGTATATCTTGCTTACAGTATCGCAAAATTATTAATACTGCATTGTGATGCGTATCATATATCATATCATATCGCCAGGTTCTTGCCAATACACAGCCCTAGATGTCTCTGACTTCTGCACAGCACTGTAGATTTGTGCATTTTATACATAAGATTGATCTATATGATGGCAAGAGGTTGTCTGCGTCATACACAAAGGGATATTATTGGTTGTACTCTCAGCTCTTATTTAAAAGTCTACTGTATGATCTTACATTTGCTGCTGGCTTACGAAAAGAGTGCGGCATGAGCTTAGTCACAGTCCTCCACAGCCTGTCTGCCTCTAACGGCAGCCATCTAATTCACTTAATGGACCAGGCAGCGTAACTGATGGGCATCTTCACGATCTTTGGCTCTGTTGCCATGGAGCTGTGACGTACGATTAGGAACTGCTGTGCAACATGGATCTTAAATGGTGTCCACTCACTTGGTCATGGTCAGGTCAATGCCATATGATGCCATATTTACAGTAGTGTAGTCGACTGCATAATATAATATGCAGTTAATATGAATTTTGAAATACGGTATCCTGTTCTTTATTATATGGGCAGAAGTATTGGGACACCTGCTTGTTCATTGTTTCTTTTGAAATCAAGGAAATGAGGAAATTGTTTATTCTGCTTTTGTTGGAGGAACTGTCTCTACTGTCCAGGGAAGAAGGCTTTCTACTAGATTTTGGAGGAGCTTTGCTGTGAGGATTTGATTGCATTTAGTAACAAGAGGATGTTGGACAATCACCCACCCCACCTCATCCCCAACTCCCAATACATTCATTAGAAGGGGTGTTTATACACATTTGGACATATAGCATACACTGTATTAAGCTGGTCTTGACCAATACTATGTCGTCTTTAGCTATAAAGCCACTGTTAATTTGATGGTTACGGTTAAGTGTGTTACTGCTAGGCTGCATTCTTTACACTTTATTTCTGCTTCCAAACCAGTGTCTCAGGACCGCCTGGTCTGAAGTGGCATCATATATCCTATTGGTCGTGATCCCTTTGCACTATCTATTAATAGAAAAGCTTATATTGGTAGTTTCGTAATCATAGGTTATAATCTGCAGTCTCAAGCTGCTACATTACCTTTCAGCAAGCCTTGGCAACAGTGGCAGTTCTGGGGTGTCATAAATAGGGCAGCCAAAGCCCATTTTGGGGGGTCTGAAGTCCCCCGTAAACCCCTGTGTGTTTATCATTCTAAGAAAAATCCCAGAAACGGTCATTATTTGTTCTTTTTTATGTGACCATTGCTATTGGATGATTTTTTTGAGACAGTAGTGAAAACACTGTTTATTTGGAAATATTTTTTTAAAAAATTTCCTCTCCAGTTGAATAATTTGTAATTCAACTCAGTAGCCAGGACTCCATCATCACACAAAGCTCCGAGTCCTGGGAGGGTGAAGACTTGCGTGTGTGTGCTTCCTCAGAGTAATATGAATCCAGCCAACCACTTCTGTTTTAGCTAATGCAGCATCATTGAACAGCTGAGCAGACGCTTGGAAGAGAATGCAGTAAAAAGATAATGAGAAAGGGGCCTAACTACTCATTCAGAGAGAGCAGGGGGACTCCCAGTGAGGTATCACTGCGGATCAAACCTGCAGCTTCTCAATAATGGGGACAATGTTAAGATGGCTGCGCCACTTGGGAGCCTGAAGGGCAGCATTTTAGGGCTACCTGACGGGCATGTCAAGTCTCCATGCCCATACACCGCCACAGACCCAAAAAAAGCACTAGAACAGTCGGCGTCAATCTGCTCAAAACCATATAAATACACCACCAACTTTTTTCCGTTCTGTTCTGTGGAGCGATTCAACACATATGGAACAGTTCGGGCTTACGGATCAGCGGCATGTTTGCAGGAGGAGGAGGAGGAGGAGGAATGAAGCATGCACTGAAAAGAACCCCCGGCCAACAGTGCAGCATAGCAGTGGTTTGTGAGGAAGCTGAAGCTTGGGCCTCAGTGAACCTCCTAACAGGATTTGAAGAAGGCGGTTGCAGCACACAAACCCAAGAATATCAGTGAACTGGAGGCCACTGCCCCTGAGGAATGGGCTAAGATTCCATGGATGGAAAGTGAACGTAAGCAGAATATTCTGAGGTCCTTTGTGGTGCGAGAGTCCAACAGCTGAGAACTTTCCATGTTTTATTGGGAGTCGAGAGCATTTTCTGTTATGTGGGACATTAACAGACTAAACAAGATCCTAGGAAAGGCTGGCATAGTCATTTGGGCTTCATTGGACACAGTGTAGAAGATGGTTGTGGAAAGGAGGATAGTGGAAGGATCTCCCAGGCCTCCCTCTCTTTTCCACCTGTATACAGACTGTAGTTGAGCAGCCTTGCTATAACCTATGTGGCAGTGAGGAGGCGGGAGTGAGCCGTGGGCATACACCCTACACCTGCCAGGTTAACGGCATAGAAAAAGCATGCTCAGTCGCACACGAAAGGGAACACAGAGAGCATGCGATGGCTGAGCTGCCAGAGACTGGAATAATCTGTATATGCGTGTAAGAGACCGCTAGAGCCCGATTAGGGCCGTTATGCTCTTTTGACGTTTTCATTTGGTTGTGGTGGAGGGTGGAAAGTAAAGGTATGTGTGTCAGTCACTTGAGCCTTGTGTTTGTGTCGTCTCTGAGGTGGTCACGCCAGGACCCCCAGGGGTCGTGTCGCACGTATCTTTACTTTATATTTGGCCTTTGCCCGTGCTCTATATTTTGTAATATGACCTTGCAACATTCCAGGGAATTTCCAGTAGGACCACAGCGTTGAAGGAAGTAGCTAACTTTAGAACTAGACAACATTGTTGTCACTGATGCCTTGAAAGCCAGCGATACCCGGGAAGCCATTGAGGAGCTTCCAACTGATGTCCATCATTCCTCCCGCCGTGTTGCCACTACATGCCTTATTCGGTAACTCCTGCTAACTTGCGTTTCCAGTAAGCAGATAGAGTGTTTCCCGTTGTTGGTTATGTAAATTTGGGCTGTACATGACCTCTCTCAGGAATGTGTTGCATACAAACAATGCATGCATTCCTCCTAAAAGGGTGAGAATGGGTGGTATTTTCCACTAGTTCCTGAAGTGCACCATAATAGTTCAGGCAAAGTAAACCGATCATGTCTGCTGTCTGGCCAACTTCCCAGTTTCCTTTTGAAAGTACTTCCCTTTGAAAAAGTATGCCAGACAACCAGCACTCAGTTGAACCGGCCTGTTTGCCTTCCCCGTCACATCCCACCAAGCTTTCCTATAGCAGGCAATATCACTCCAAGCTTTTGATTCTTTATTCAAGAGTATGGCTTTAGGAGATGCAATTTGAATGAGAACAGACATTCATAGCCTGCAGTTTATAGGCGTATGTATTTGGAATTCTTGACAGCTGCAGCTGACAGAGTGTGTACATCATCCTCAGAGAGCTAGAATAAGATTTACTACCTTGCTAAACAGCTCTCAGTGGACTGAACTGATTTGTCCATGCAGAAATGAAGAGGAAACGTATTCTTATGTTTGTAGCCCTCAGCACCTTGTGGGAAAGCGCTCTGGTAGTGCATCATTCTGGTGTTCTCAAAGCAAAGCCAGACACGAGTAGTGAAGACGGTGGTGTTAGTAGCATCATTGCTGTGTCCAGTCTCAGACATTAGCAGTGGTGGCTCGGTAGTTCCAGCTCTGTGTTATTGATCACAGGGTTGTGGGTTCAGTACCAAGGTCCACTAAGCTGCCACTGTTTGGCCCTTGATCAAGACCCTTAACCTCTCTGCTCCAGGGGAGCTGTAGCACGGCTGACCCTGTGCTCTGACCGCAGCTTTCTAAGCTGGGATATGCAAAGTAAAAGTATATACGAGTGTCGTGTGCAGAGTGGAGGGGGCTGTTTCTGCAGAAAACTGCAGTCATCAATAGTAGAGCCATAGCTTACACTAGAGGACTGCATTAGGGCCGAAATGTTGTCGAAAACAATTGCCAGCTACATGCCAATAATCAGAAAGGGGCTTAATACTTTGAAGATGTAGTGATGCTGCATACTGAATGGAGTAATGTAATTCCATTACAATATTTAATAGAATTATTCAGGATACAGATGGATAAGACACGTAGGATAATCTGTGCTGTTTTAATTTGATTTATTCACATTCTAATGTCTCACTGTTTCTTTAATTGAACATTTCCTGTATTTAAATAAAAATAGCTTTTGTTCAAATAAAAATAGCTTTTTGCTCCTCTCTGCTCCAGTCCTTCTTCTCTCAGAGCCCCCAGAGCAGGACTGCTGCCGCCCACCAGTTCTAATCTTATCATTTGCAAAACCGTGTTCAATCATGTCTGCTACTGAGGCATGTCTGCTAGCTGCCCGTTCAGTCTAGGGACATCTGTAGCAGCATTGTGATATTTTGTTGTTCTGTGATATACATACATACATACACACACACACACACACATACAGACATACATACATACATACATACATACATATATATATATATATATATATATATATATATATATATATATATATATATATATATATATATATATATAATATGTAATGTGTGGTATGCCTTATAAACTGGCTACACGAGAATTTATTTTTCTTATAACACGTCTGTGTATGGAAGACTGTCCCTGAACAACACAGAAAAACAAATTAGATTGGACTAATGTAACGCTCTCCTTTCTGGACCACCAACAGCTACAACACACCAGTTACAGTAAATTCAAACATCTGCTGCATGGGTACTGACTACGACCAGATGGGAACCTGGTTACCTGTTTGTTTTCGTATTGATTTAAAAATTCTGTTATTAGTTTATAAAGCTCTACATGGTCTTGCACCAGACTACCTCACTGAAATGCATTCAGCTTATGAGCCAAGAAGGTCCCTCAGATCCTTCTGATCTTCTCTTTTAGTTGTTCCACGAAGAAAAACAAAAAAACTTTGGTGATGCTGCTTTTAGCCACTACGCTCCAAAATGCTGGAACAACCTTCCAACTGAGAGAAGCTTAAAACATTGAAATCTTTCAGCGCAAACTAAAAAACTATTTATTCAGTCTGGCTCTTTTTTTAGTGTTTTGTAAAAACTTTCTCTTAGTCTTAATATCCATACTTATATACTTTGATTTGTATTTGATCTGTTTTTATTATCTGCAATATTTTATGTTTTATTTTGTCTACTATTTTATATAATTTTTGTATTATTGATTTAGTTTGATTTTGTTTTATTAGTACAAATGTAGTATCTTAATTATTTACCTTTTATTTTTAAATTAAATATTACATTTTATTATTATTATTTTATTATTATTTATTATTATTCTTTCTCTTTATTCTATCCTCATTTCATCAATCACTTGTGAAGCACCTTAAATTTCAATTTTATTTGTCTGAAAGGTGCTATATAAATAAAGTTTGATTAGATTGATAAATATTGTTATTGGTAAATAATGTTGGGCAGATATAATCATCATGGAAACTGAGAACAGTGCAGATTCTCCTGTTGTATAAAGCAAGTTGCAGCATAGTGTACAATTTAATTTGCCTTACATGACATTGCACATCCTGCAACGTGACTCTTATAGCGCATGCACGCATTGCGATGACGATACTGAAACTACATGAAAACTACTGAATTTAAAATGAAATAATTACAATGTGGCTGAAGTGCAGATTCTCAGCTGTAATTCAAGAGATTTCACACATATTGCATTAGCCCTTTAGAAATGTAGGAAGAACTGACATTATCACTTGTTAGGAGATTTGAATAAAGTAAAATAGTAAAAAGAAATGGAAATAAGTGATCTAGCATTTTACAGCTCGAACACCATTGAGGTTCACTGTAATTACAGCCTGTTACTGTTTGTATGACTTACTGCACCTGGTTGTTTAAGGACAAATGGGTAAATTGGTCATTTTACGGCTCTAGTTCCACAGAAATGTAGCAGAATTACTTCATTGTACTGTTTTAACATCCAGTAAATATTTGAAAGCATCAGATAAAAGAGATATTATATTAACCATTCATTTTTCTATGCTTGTTGCTGTTACAGTGACTTATTTAGTCATTATTTGCATTTATCATATAAATGTGTTTTTTTTGTTTGTTTGTTTTAACACACTACTGATTAAAATATTTATGAAAGCTGGCAGCCTATTTAGGATTAATAACTGAATAATATTCAAGGGCTCAGGAGCTTTCATTTCCAGAGTGATCTGCTGATGCTGAGGTTCTGCTGTACAGTTCAGGTGGATGCTTTATGAGAACTGAAGTAGCTTAGGAAAGTGAAAATGCGTGGTTAAGGGGGATGTAAACTCTGAGTAAACAGTAGACAGGATGAGCCTTCGCCCACATCTGTACACTTAAGCACAATTCTGTGGTGCTGGGGATATTTGAAGGAGCATATGCCATATATATGTGCCACTTAAGCGCTTAAGTCACCTTGAAATTATATCTGGTTCTCATGAGTTAATTTATAAGAGATGATTAATGAGTGTGTATCTGTGTGATGTGATCTATCTGCAGGTCTTTTCTTTATACTACCCTGCACGGACAGCTTCATTAATGTGGACATGCGCACCATCACCTTTGACATCCCCCCACAGGAGGTGAGATATACCCCCACATACATGCGCTGACAAAAGATCACATGGTCTTGCACTTTCACCCACACTCATGCTTCACCCACACCTTGTGGCTTGTGGGTGCAACCTGCAAATCATGTGGGATGCAGCTAAGCAGAAAAGAGCAGTCAATTCTGAAAGGGGGGGGGGGGTTCACATCGGCCCATGTTATAGAAACAGTCTTTATTCTTGTTGTTTATGTTGTTTGTAATATGTAAATATTATTAAAGCTTTAAAACTCTCTATTCTCTGCCCAGTATGTGTTTAAATATCGTGATTTTTAAGATGTCAGAATAGTGTACTTCTGGCACTGTAACCAAAATACTCGATTTAACTTTATTGGGAAATGGTTATGAGCCCATGAGCAAGGGGAGCCCATGAGCAAGAAATATCCATTCTTGCATATTGCTGCTTTAAGTGTTTGTCTGGATGTTCCTGTCAGGTCCTGACGAAAGACTCCGTGACTGTTAGTGTGGACGGTGTGGTGTATTACCGAGTGCAGAACGCCACCCTGGCCGTGGCCAACATCACCAACGCTGATGCTGCCACACGCCTTCTGGCTCAAACCACCCTGAGGAACGTGCTGGGCACCAAAAACCTGGCCGAGATTCTGTCTGACCGTGAGGAGATCGCCCATAGCATGCAGGTTTGACTCGCTCACCCGTAGGCAGAAACATGTTACTCCAACACACATGCAGAATTCCTCAGAACAGCCTTTTCTGTTCTGTTACACTGTATATGGACAAAAGTATTTGGACACCTGCTTACTTACCATTTCTTCTGAATTAAGTTTATTAAGCAAAAGTTTATCCTGCTTTTGTTGGAG